>NC_091979.1:223268812-223283812 GCF_044704955.1 Pristiophorus japonicus | reverse complement strand
ACAAGATCCCTAACAGAGACTCCCTCTTTAAGAAACTTCCTCTTTAAACAGGGTCCCTGACACAGAGACTCCCCCTTTAAACAGGGACCCTGACAGAGAGACTCCCTCTTTAAACAGGGTCCCTGACAGAGAGATTCCCTCTAAACAAACTCCCTCTAAGACACTCCCTCTTTAAACAGGGTCCCTGATGGAGAGACTCCCCCTTTAAACAGGGTCCCTACGTAGAGACTCCCCCTTTAAACAGGGACCCTGGCGGAGAGACTTCCCCTTTAAACAGGGTCCCTACGTAGAGACTCCCTCTTTAAACAGGGACCCTGACAGAGCGATTCCCTCTTTAAACAGGGACCCTGATGGGCTATTGGGTCTGGGGAGCGTTTGCCATTTTTTTACTCTACCCCCCCCCCCCCCCAAATCCGCTCTCTTGCCCTACCTCTGCTTTCGCCCTCTTTTCCGATGCCATCAGCTGCACTTTGTCGCGCTGCTCTTTGGGCGATGAGCGGTACATGTCCAGCAAAAGCTTCATCTCTTTCTGACTCTCCTGAGCTCTCCTGTAGACAAGGAGGGGCGGGGGGGAACGGGGACGGGGGTGGAAAGAGATGGGAGAAAGACCTTGGTTAGACCATGAAGTACTATGCACAGTTCTGGTCTCCATATACTTGGTTAGACCACACTTGGAGCAATGTGCACAGTTCTTACATACAATTTACAGCACAGAAATAGGCCAGTTGGCCCAATTGGTTTGTGTCTGACCCACAGCTTGAGCCTGGAGCAGCTGGAGGGAGTTTTAAACATAAACGAGCTATTACAGGTCCTGTCAAGACTCTGAGCTGGTCAAAGGGAATGGCAGTGGCCACTCTGCCTTCTCCCACGACCCTTCGAGAAGTTAAAATGGAGCAAGGCCCAAGCATCTCTCATCCCCACCCCTCATCACACCTCAGGTCTCCCACCACCTCTCCTAAAGGTGCTGCTCAGTGCCGAGCTTACGGCTCACGTTCCACCGTAGGCAACTAGACCCATTATGTAGAGCCTGATCTTCAGTCGTCTCGGAACCCCTTGCCACTGGACCAACACCTCGCTCTGCTAAGCCCGTGTGGTTGCCGGTGAGCAACGGCCACCCCACGTTAAAAGAACTGACGCACAGACATCTACCACCGTTCAAAATAAAGTTCGGGACCTGGAACGTCAGGACCCTCATGGACAACACCAACAGCGACAGACCGGAACGCCGCACTGCTATCGTTGCCTAGGAACTCAGACGTTTTGTCGTTGACATTACCGCTATAAGTGAGAACCGGCGGGCAGGGGAAGGCCAGCTCAAAGAACAAGGTGGAAAGGCAAATCAGAAGAATGCCGCCACCATGGAGTTGGCTTCGCCATCAAGAATGAGCTGGTGGGCCATTTCAGAGACTCCCCCTGTGGGATAAGCGAACATCTCATGACTGTTCGGCTCACCCTAGCCCGAAACCAGTGCGCCACATGTATTAGCGCGTACGCCCCAACACTCGACGCAACAGATAAGACCAAAGAGGAATTCTACTCCAGCCTCGAACAATCCCTGTCCCAAGTCACTACGGACGACAAGCTGATCCTCCTCGGCGACTTCAACACCAGAGTCGGTAAGGACACAGCCCTCTGGGGAGGCGTGATTGGCAGAGAGTGGGTATGGAAAACCAATTCCAGTGGTACCCTGTTCCTGACAAATGCCTAGAACATGACCTTGTCATCACCAACACCTTGTTCCATCAGAGGGACAAGTACAAGGCATCATGGCAACACCCTCGCTTGAAGCACTGGCATCTGCTTGACTACGTCATCGTCCAAGCGAGGGACCGCAAGGATGTGCGCATCACCCGTGCCATGACAAGAGCCGACGACTGCTGGATGGACCACCGTCTAATCCACTCCGTCATTAACATCAATATAGCCCCAAAATATAGCGACGGTAACAGAAACAATGCCGCAGGAAAGTCAACGCCGGGGCACTCAAAGACCCAGTTAAGAAAGCCCTATGCAGCCAGCGCCTCACTGCCAACCTGGTGACCCTCGATGACCCTGAGACGCAGAGTGCCCACAGCGCCTGGTCTGCCCTCCAGGCCTCCATAACCAGCACCTGCGAAGACACACTCGGTCACTTAACCAGGAAACACCAAGGCTGGTTTGACGAGAACGACCAGGAGATCCAGGAGCTTATAAGCCGCAAACGCAAGGCATTTCTGAACTTAAAGCAACAACCCAATTCGGGAGCTGAAGGCCGAGATCCAACAAAAAACCTGCAACCTAAAGAATAGATGATGGGTGAAGAAAGCACAGGAGATTCAGCAGCTGGCCGACAACCACGACGTACGAGGATTCTTCAGCGCAGTCAAGACCACCTATGGCCCAAGCACCCAAGGCCCCACCGCTGGCCAAGAACAGAGAGGCACGCATTATGGACTTCGAGGTAGTCAGGGCGTGCTGGAAGGAGCACTTCGAAGATCTCCTTAACCGAGACTCTGCCTTCGACGCGAGTGTCCTCGACTCCATCCCGCAGCATGCTACTCACCACCATCTCAGCAATACCCCAACAATGCACGTGGTAGAAAAGGCCACCCGTCAACTAAAGAACAACAGGGTATCAAGAGGAGATGGAATCCCCACCGAGGCACTAAAGTATGGTGGAGAGGCACTATTGGCATGAATGCATGACCTCATCTCTCTTATCTGGAAGGAGGATGCCAGAAGATCTCAGAGATGCCATAATCGTGACCATCTTCAAAAAAGGGGATAAGTCCGACTGCGGTAAATACAGAGGAATCTCACTGCTGTCGGTCACTGGGAAAGTCATCGCAAGAATCCTCCTCAACCAACTTCTCCCTGTGGCTGAAGAGTTCCTCCCAGAGTCACAATGCGGATTTCGTCCACTAAGGGGTACAACGGACATGATCTTCATCATGCGACATCAACAAGAGAAATGCAGGGAACAGTACCAACCCTTGGACATGGCCTTCTTTGACCTCACAAAGACCTTTGACAATGTCAACTGTGAGATACTATGGAACCTCCTCCTCCGTTTCGGCTGCCCTTAAAAGTTTGTCACCATTCTCCGCCTGCTCCACGACGACATGCAAGCCGTGATCCTGACTAACGGATCCACCACAGGCCCAATCCACATCCGGACCGGGGTCAAGCAGGTCTGCGTCATCGCACCAACGCTCTCGTCAATTTTCCTCGCTGCAATGCTCCATCTCACTCTCAACAAGCTGCCCACTGGAGTTGAATTAAACTATCGAACCTGTTCAATCTTCGCTGCCTCCAGGCTAGATCCAAGGTCATCCCATCCTCTGTCGTTGAACTACAGTACGCGGACGACGCTTGCATCTACGCACTTTGAGGCCGAACTCCAAACCATTGTCAATACCTTCACCGAGGCGTACGAAAGCATGGGCCTTACACTAAACATCCGTAAGACAAAGGTCCTCCACCAACCTGACCCTGCCACACAGCACTGCCACCGGTCATCAAAATCCACGGTGCGGCCTTGCACACCGTGGACCATTTTCCATACCTTGGGAGCCGACTATCAGCAAGGGCAGACATTGATGACGATGTCCAACACCGCCTCCAGTGTGCCAATGCAGCCTTCGGTCGCATGAGGAAGAGAGTGTTTGAAGACCAGGACCTCAAATCTGACACCAAGCTTATGGTCTACAGGGCAGTAGTGATACCCGCCCTCCGATATGGCTCAGAAACGTGAACTATATACAGTAGACACCTCAAAACGCTGGAGAAGTACACCAGCGCTACCTCCGCAAGATCTTACACATCCACTGGGAGGACAGATGCACCAACATCAGTGTTCTTGCTCAGGCCAACATCCCCAGCATGGAAGCACTGACCACGCTCGACCAGCTCCGTTGGATAGGCCATATCGTCTGCATGCCCGACACGAGACTTCCTAAGCAAGTGCTCTACTCAGAAGTGCAACATCCCCACTGGTACCTGCGAGTCCCTGGCCAAAGACCGCCCAAAGTGAAGGAAGAGCATCCGGGAGGGCACTGAGCATCTCGAGTCTCGTCGCTGAGAGCATGCAGAACTCAAGCGCAGATAGCGGAAGAAACATGTGGCAAACCAGACTCCCCACCCACCCTTTCCTTCAACCACTATCTGCCCCACTTGTGACAGAGACTGTAATTCCCACATTGGACTGTACAGCCACCTGAGAACTCACTTTTAGAGGAAGCAAGTCTTGCTTGATTTCGAGGGACTGCCTATGATGATGGTGCCTCAGGAGGGGAAAGGTCAGTGCCAGAGAATCCCATGCCCTCCCCCTCAATACCCGTGTACTTACTTCAGTTCCCCTCTCAGCTGTTTGATCATCTCTACTTCCTTCTTCTTGGCATCGTCTGGCTTGCCCCTCTCCTTGTCCTTCTCCGCCTCCTTCTCCCTCCCCTTCTCCCTGGCCCTCTCTTTCTCCTTCTCTCGCCTTTCCCGCTCCCTCTCTTTTTCTTCCTCCTCCTGCTGCTGGTGTTTTCTGGCCTTGGCCACTGCGGCCGCCGCCATCTCCTCTTCTTCCTCCTCTTTTTCCTTCTTGACCCAGGGCTCCTCGGGTTCCTGCTTGACCTCTGAAGGCTCCTCCTTGACCGGCTCGGCGCTGGCTGGAAGCTGCGATCCACTGGGTCCTCGAGAACGGGTCTGGAAGAGAAATAATAAACGGGGGACGGTGTGGACGATTCTGGTCAAAGATGCAAGAGGTTAATGTAAATGTTGGCGGCACTGACACCCTCATCAGCTCCAGGTACACAAGAACGTAGAATTAGGAGCAGGAGTCAGCCATACGGCCCCTCAAGTCTCCTCCACCATTCAATAAGATCATGGCTGATCTTCACCCCAACTCCACTCTCCCACCTGATCCCCATATCCTTCGATTCCCCTAGAGTCCAAAAATCTATCTATCTCAGCCTTGAACATACCCAACAATTCAGCACCCACAGCATTTTGGGAAAGAGAATTCCACAGATTCACAACCCTCTGAGTGAAGAAATTCCTCCTCATCTCGTCTTAAATGCCCACCCCTTATACTGAGACTGTGCCCCCTAGTTCTAAACACTCCAGCCAGGGGAAACAACCTCTCAGCCTCTATCCTGTCAATCCCCTTCAGTATCTTGTATGTTTCAATGAGATCACACCACATTCGCCTAAACTCCAGAGTATAGGCCCAATCTCGACTCAATCTCTCCTCATAGGACAACCCTCTCATCCCAGTGATCAATCTAGTGAACCTTTGTTTCACCACCTCTAGGGCATGTACGTCCTTTCGCAGATAAGGAGACCAAAACTTGCACAGTACTCCAAGTGTGGTCTCATCAAGGCCCTATATAATTGCAGCAAGACTGCTTTATTCTTTTACTGCAACCCCCTTGCAATAAAGGCTAACATACCATTTGCTTTTGTAATTGCTTGCTGTACTTGCATGTTAACTTTCTATGATTCGTGTACAAGGACACCCAGGTCCCACTGAGTACCAACATTTCCTATTTTCCCACCGTATAAAAATATTCTGCTTTTCCATTCTTTCTACCAATATGGATAATTTCACACTTTCCCACATGATACAGTGTCAGGAAAGGACCAGGCTCCATTCCCGGCCTGATCTCACACCCGGTGTGGTACCGAGCCCCACACACAGCAGAAATTTCTCGGCACAGGTACGATGGGCCAAATGGCCTCCTTCTGTGCTGTAAGGTTCTGCGATGAGCCTTTTCCCCCTCCCCTGTCTAGCAGTTCCTTTCGCCACCCTCTCTCCTGGCTCGGATCCCACCGCCTGCCCTCCCTTCACCCCACAGTACCTCCTCGCTCCTCACTCACCATGCCAAGCTCGCTGTGTGACTCCCAGACCTTCCTCCGCACTTTGGCCAGCTCCGTGTGGGTGTCACGCAGTTTCCGCTTGTAACGCTGCACGTCCCCTTTCAACTGGTGGTTGTGGTTCTGGAGGCTGCTGATCAGGTGCCGCATCTCCCGGTTGATGGGCCCTGCAGGATAACAAGTCAGAAGTGTCACGGTTTCCCCATTAGGGCCCCTCGCACTGTGGAGGAGCAAGGGCCTCTAGTGCAGTCCTGAGCCCCACACACACATAACCTCCTTCATCTCTTCCTTCACTCGCTTTCTCCCTCCACGCCCTCCCTTCACCTCCTCTTTCCTCCATTCCCTTTCTCCTCTCTCCTCCTCCTCTTCTTGGAATCATAGAATAGTTACAGCACAGAAGGCAGCCATTCGGCCCGTTGAGCTCATGCCAGCTCTCAGCTAGTCCCACTTACCTGCCCTTTCCCCATAGCCCTACAAATTTTTTTCCTTCAGGTACTGATCCAATTCCCTTTGAAAGCCACAATTGAATCTGCCTCCACCATCCATTCAAGCTGTGTATTCCAGATTCTAAACACTTGCTGCAAAAAAAGTTTTTCAGATGTGGCCTTTGGTTCTTTTGCCAATCACCTTAAATCTGTGTCCCCAGGTTCTCGACCAATGGGAAGTTTCTCTCTATCCACTCTGTCCAGACCCCTCATGATTTTGAACGCTTCTATCAAATCTCCTCTCAACCTTCTCTGCTCCAAGAAGAGAAACCCCAGCTGGTCCAGTCTATCCACATAGCTGAAGTCCCTCATCCCTGGAAACATTCTTGTAAATTTTTTCTGCACCCTCTCGAAGGCCTTCTCATTCTTCCTAAAGTGTGGTGCCCAGAATTGGACACAATACTCCAGTTGAGGCCGAACCAGTTTTTTTCTAAAGGTCATCATAACTTCTTTGCTTTTGTACTCTATGCCTCTATTTATGAAGCCCAGAATTCTGTATGTTTTTTTAACTGCTTTCTCAACCTGCTTTGCCACCTTCAACGATTTGTGCACATATACCCCCAGGTCTCTCTGTTCATGCACCCCTTTTAGAATTGTAACCTTTAGTTTATATTGCCTCTCCTCCCTCTTCCTACCAAAATGTATCACTTCACACTTTTCTGCGTTAAATTTCATCTGCTACGTGTCCGACCATTCCACCAGCCTGTCTATGTCCTCTTGAAGTCTATTCAATATACTTCCAAGTTTTGTGTCATCTGCAAATTTTGAAATTGTGTCCTGTACACACTTGTCATTAATATATATCAAGAAAAGCAGTGGTCCTAGTAACGACCCCTGGGGAACACCACTGTATACCTTCCTCCATTCCAAAAAACAACCGTTCACCGCTACTCTCGGTTTCCTGTCACATAGCCAATTTCATAACCATACTGCCACTGTTCCTTTTATTACATGGGCTTCAACTTTGTTGGCAAGCCTATTATGTGGTACTTTATCAAATGCCTTTTCGAAGTCCATGTACATCATATCAACCGCATTGCCTTCATCAACCTACTCTGTTACCTCATCAAAAAACTCAAATCAAGTTAGTTAACTCGATTTGCCTTTAACAAATTCATGCTGGCTTTCCTTAATTAATCGAGACTTGTCCAAGTGACTATTAATTTTGCCCCTGACCATCATTTCTAAAAGCTTCCCCACTACTGAAGGTAAACTGACTGGCCTGTAGTTGCTGGCTTTATCCTTACACCCTTTTTTGAACAAGGATGTAACATTTGCAATTCTCCAGTCCTCTGGCACCAGCCCCAAGAAGGATTGGAAGATAATGGCCAGTACCTCTGCAATTTCCACCTTCACTACCCTCAGCATCCTAGATTGCATCCTATCTGGTCCTGGTGACTTATCTACTTTAAGTCCAGCCAACTTTTCTAGTACCTCCTCCTCATCAATTTTTCCCCCATACAGTATCTCAACTACCCCCTCGTTCACTGTGACTTTGGCAGCATCTTGTTTTCTTGGTAATGACAAATGCAAAGTACTCATTTAGTGTCTCAGCCATTCCCTCTGCCTCCATGCATAGGTCTCCATTTTGGTCCCTAATTGGCTCCACCCCTCCTCTTACTACCCGTTTACTATTTATATGCCTAGAGAAGAGTTTTGGATTCCCTTTTGTTAGCTGCCAATCTATCCTCATAACCTCTCTTTGCCCCTCTTATTTCATTTTTCTCTTCCCTTCTGAACTTTCTATATTCAGCCTGGTCCTCACTTGTATTCTCAACCTGATATCTGTTATACACCCCCTCTTTCTGCTTCATCTTACTCTCTATCCCTTTTATCATCTGGGGGCGCTAGTTTGGTTGCCCTATGTTTCCTCCTCGTTGGGATGTATCTCGACTGTCACCAAACCATCTCCTCTTTAAAGGCAGCCCACTGCTCGGTTACAGTTTTGTCTGCCAATCCTTGATTCCAATTTACTCAGACCAGATCCATTCTCAACCCAATGAAATTGCCTTCTTCCAAATAAGTACTTTTATTCTAGATTGCTCCCTGTCCTTTTCCATAACTAGTGTAAACCTTATGATACCGTGATCACTGTTCCCTAAATGTTCCCTTATTGACACTTGCTCTGTGTGACCTCACTGTCACTCGCTTCCTCTTCTTCCTTCACTCCCTCTCTCCTCCTCTGCATCCACTCCCTCCTTCTCTCTTCGTCCTTTTACACCACACCCTCCTGCTCCTCTTCCCTCCCTCCTCCTCCACATGCACCCCGAAGTTCTCACCTGCCTGTTCGTTGGCAGCCAATGTTTGCTCGAATTCGATCCGCAGCATTTCGTACTCCTTGCGGACTTGGGCCAAGGTGTCCTCCAGCTGCATCACCTCCGTTCTCAGCTTCTTCTGCAGACCCACCTCATCACCCTGTAACATGGAGAGGAGCTGACAGCACCAGGATCACACATCGACCTCTCACCCCCTCCTCACCAGGGTCACACATCTACCTCTCACTCCCTCCTCACCAGGGTCACACATCGACCTCTTACCCCCTCCCCACCAGGGTCACACACTGACCTCTCACCCATTCCTCACCAGGGTCACACACTGACCTCTTACCCCCTCCTCACCAGGATCACACATCGACCTCTCACCCCCTCCTCACCAGGGTCACACATCGACCTCTTACCCCCTCCTCACCA
Organism: Pristiophorus japonicus; assembly: GCF_044704955.1. Lineage (NCBI taxonomy): Eukaryota > Metazoa > Chordata > Chondrichthyes > Pristiophoridae > Pristiophorus > Pristiophorus japonicus. Next base: position 223,274,796 of record NC_091979.1, on the reverse strand, counting down.
GGATCACCATCGACTTCTCACCCCCTCCTCACCAGGGTCACACATCGACCTCTTACCCCCTCCTCACCAGGATCACCATCGACTTCTCACCCCCTCCTCACCAGGGTCACACATCGACCTCTTACCCCCTCCTCACCAGGATCACCATCGACTTCTCACCCCCTCCTCACCAGGGTCACACATCGACCTCTCACCCCCTCCTCACCAGGGTCACACATCGGCCTCACCAGGATCACACATCGACCTCTCACCCCCTCCTCACCAGGGTCACACATCGGCCTCACCAGGATCACACATCGACCTCTCACCCCCTCCTCACCAGGGTCACACATCGACCTCTCACCCCCTCCTCACCAGGGTCACACACTGACCTCTTACCCCCTCCTCACCAGGATCACACATCGACTTCTCACCCCCTCCTCACCAGGGTTACATCGACCTCTCACCCCCTCCTCACCAGGGTTACATCGACCTCTCACCCCCTCCTCACCAGAGTCACACATCGGCATCACCAGGATCACACATCGACCTCTCACCCCCTCCTCACCAGGGTCACACATCGGCCTCACCAGGATCACACATCGACCTCTTATCCCCTCCTCACCAGGGTCACACATCGACCTCTCACCCCCTCCTCACCAGGGTCACACTGACCTCTCACCCCCTCCTCACCAGGGTCACACTGACCTCTCACCCCCTCCTCACCAGGGTCACACATCGGCCTCACCAGGATCACACATCGACCTCTTATCCCCTCCTCACCAGGGTCACACATCGACCTCTCACCCCCTCCTCACCAGGGTCACACTGACCTCTCACCCCCTCCTCACCAGGGTCACACTGACCTCTCACCCCCTCCTCACCAGGGTCACACATCGGCCTCACCAGGATCACACATCGACCTCTTATCCCCTCCTCACCAGGGTCACACATCGACCTCTCACCCCCTCCTCACCAGGGTCACACTGACCTCTCACCTCCTCCTCACCAGGGTCACACTGACCTCTCACCTCCTCCTCACCAGGGTCACACACTGAACTCACGAGGGTCACATATCGACTTCCCTCCTCACAAAGGAATCGCAGAGCAGGAAAGCTTAGCCTCCATCCCTGGCTAATCACACATGTTGTGTGGGAAGGGTGCAGGGCTCACCTCCATCTGCTCGATCTGCTGTTGGTGCGTGTTGCGGGTGGCGAACAGCAGGTTGCGCGCATCATCCATCTGGGTCTTGAGTTGCAGGCTCTCGTTGTAAAGCACGGAGAACTGGGACTGGAGGCAGCGGAACTCTGGGGATTCCTTCACCATCTCGTTGGCCAGGCCCTTCAACTCCTCCTGACAGACAAGAACAAGGTTACCCAGAAAATGAGAGAGATGACAGAATGAGAGCGCGAGAGACAAAGAGAGAGAGAGCGAGAGACAAAGAGAGAGAGAGCGAGCGAGAGACAAAGAGAGAGCGAGCGAGAGACAAAGAGAGCGCGAGCGAGAGACAGGGAGCGAGCGAGTGACAGGGAGCGAGCGAGTGACAGGGAGACAGAGAGAGAGCGAGTGACAGAAAACGGGGGTGACAGAGAGAAGGGGTGAGAGAGAGAGCGAGAGACTGAGTGAGAGAGCAAGAGACAGAGAGAGAGAGAGAGAGAAACAGAGAGAGCGAGGGGTAGAGAGCAAGAGCCAGAGTGAGCGTGAAGGAGAGAGACAGAAAGAGCAGAGTGACAGAGAGAGCAAGAGAGAGACAGAGAGAGAGAAAGACAGAGAAAGAGAGAGAGCGAGCAACAGAAAGACTGAGAGACAGAGAAACAAGAGAGAGGGACCGGGAGAGAGAGAGACAGGAAGACTGAGAGACAGAGCGAAAGAGAGAGAGGCAGCGAGAGTGAGCGACAGATAGCGAGAGACAGAGAGCGAGGGACAGAGAGAAGGAGATGGCGAGAGAGTGAGTGCAAGAGAGTGAGAGTCAGAGAGAAAGAGCGAGAGAAACGGTAAGAGTGAGAGGGTCAGAGAGCGAGAGCGACAGAGAGCGAGAGCGACAGTGAGCGAGAGCGACAGAGAGCGAGAGCAAGAGAGATGGAGAGAAAGCGAGAGAGACAGAGAGAGCGAGAGAGACAGAGAGCGAGCGACAGAGAGAGCGAGCGACAGAGAGAGCGAGCGACAGAGAGAGAGCGAGCGACAGAGAGAGAGCGACAGAGAGCGAGCGACAGAGAGCGAGCGACAGAGAGCGAGAGACAGAGAGCGAGAGACAAAGAGCGAGAGACAGAGAGCGAGAGACAGAGAGCGAGAGACAGAGAGCGAGAGACAGAGAGCGAGAGACAGAGAGCGAGAGAGCGAGAGACAGAGACAGAGTCAGATGGAGAGCAAAAGACAGAGGCAGAAGGAGAGCGAAAGACAGAGGCAGCAAAAGACAGAGGGAGCAGACGAAAGAGAGAGAAAGCAAGAGAGAACAAGAGTGACAGAGAGAGCAATTGACAGACAAAGCGAGAGAGAGCGAGAGACAGGGAGAACAAGAGACAGAGAGAGACTGAGAGACAGATAGAAAAACAGAGAGTCAGAGAGCGAGAGAGAGAGACAGGGAGACTGAGAGACAGACAGAGAGAGAGAGAGACAGAGAGAGAGAGAAACAGAGAGAGCGAGAAACAGAGAGAGATAGAGAGAGAGCGAGAGACTGAGACTGAGAGAGGAGAGAGAGAGAGCGAGAGCCTGCGAGAGTGAGAGACAGAGATAGCGAGAGACAGAGAGCATGAGTGAGCGAGAGACAGAGAAGGAGTTGGGGAGAGAGAGTGAGCGCGAGAGAACGAGAGACAGAGAGAAAGAGCGAGAGAAACAGAAAGAGCAAGAGAAACAGATAGAACATGAGCGAGAGAGCAAAAGCGACTGAGAGCGAGAGCGACAGGGAGCGCGAAAGACAGGGAGCGCGAAAGACAGGGAGCGCGAAAGAAAGCGAGCAAAAGAGAGAAGGAGCGAGAGCGAGAGATGGAGAGAGAGAGAGACGGAGAGACGGAGAGGGCGAGAGACAGAGAGCGAGAGAGAAGTAGCGAGAGAGAGGAACAGAGAGAGAGAGAGAGAGAGCGACAGAGAGCGAGAGCTGGAAAGAGCGAGAAAGATAGAGAGCGAGAGAGACAGAGAGAGCGAGAGAGACAGAGAGAGCGAGAGAGACAGAGAGAGCGAGAGAGACAGAGAGAGCGAGAGAGACAGAGAGAGCGAGTGAGACAGAGAGAGCGAGAGAGACAGAGAGAGCGAGTGAGACAGAGAGAGAGCGAGTGAGACAGAGAGAGCGAGAGAGACAGAGAGCGAGACAGCGAGAGCGAGAGAGACAGAGAGAGCGAGAGAGACAGAGAGAGCGAGCGACAGAGAGAGCGAGCGACAGAGAGAGAGCGAGCGACAGAGAGAGAGCGACAGAGAGCGAGCGACAGAGAGCGAGCGACAGAGAGCGAGAGACAGAGAGCGAGAGACAAAGAGTGAGAGACAGAGAGCGAGAGACAGAGAGCGAGAGACAGAGAGCGAGAGACAGAGAGCGAGAGAGCGAGAGACAGAGACAGAGTCAGATGGAGAGCAAAAGACAGAGGCAGAAGGAGAGCGAAAGACAGAGGCAGCAAAAGACAGAGGGAGCAGACGAAAGAGAGAGAAAGCAAGAGAGAACAAGAGTGACAGAGAGAGCAATTGACAGACAAAGCGAGAGAGAGCGAGAGACAGGGAGAACAAGAGACAGAGAGAGACTGAGAGACAGATAGAAAAACAGAGAGTCAGAGAGCGAGAGAGAGAGACAGGGAGACTGAGAGACAGACAGAGAGAGAGAGAGACAGAGAGAGAGAGAAACAGAGAGAGCGAGAAACAGAGAGAGATAGAGAGAGAGCGAGAGACTGAGACTGAGAGAGGAGAGAGAGAGAGCGAGAGCCTGCGAGAGTGAGAGACAGAGATAGCGAGAGACAGAGAGCATGAGTGAGCGAGAGACAGAGAAGGAGTTGGGGAGAGAGAGTGAGCGCGAGAGAACGAGAGACAGAGAGAAAGAGCGAGAGAAACAGAAAGAGCAAGAGAAACAGATAGAACATGAGCGAGAGAGCAAAAGCGACTGAGAGCGAGAGCGACAGGGAGCGCGAAAGACAGGGAGCGCGAAAGACAGGGAGCGCGAAAGAAAGCGAGCAAAAGAGAGAAGGAGCGAGAGCGAGAGATGGAGAGAGAGAGAGACGGAGAGACGGAGAGGGCGAGAGACAGAGAGCGAGAGAGAAGTAGCGAGAGAGAGGAACAGAGAGAGAGAGAGAGAGCGCGACAGAGAGCGAGAGCTGGAAAGAGCGAGAAAGATAGAGAGCGAGAGAGACAGAGAGAGCGAGAGAGACAGAGAGAGCGAGAGAGACAGAGAGAGCGAGAGAGACAGAGAGAGCGAGAGAGACAGAGAGAGCGAGTGAGACAGAGAGAGCGAGAGAGACAGAGAGAGCGAGTGAGACAGAGAGAGAGCGAGTGAGACAGAGAGAGCGAGAGAGACAGAGAGCGAGACAGCGAGAGCGAGAGAGACAGAGAGAGCGAGAGAGACAGAGAGAGCGAGAGAGACAGAGAGAGCGAGAGAGACAGAGAGAGAGCGAGTGAGACAGAGAGAGAGCGAGTGAGACAGAGAGAGAGAGCGAGAGAGACAGAGAGAGCGAGAGAGACTAGAGAGAGCGAGAGAGACAGAGAGAGCGAGCGACAGAGAGAGCGAGCGACAGAGAGAGCGAGCGACAGAGAGAGCGAGCGACAGAGAGAGCGAGCGACAGAGAGAGAGCGACAGAGAGCGAGCGACAGAGAGAGCGAGCGACAGAGAGAGCGAGCGACAGAGAGAGCGAGCGACAGAGAGAGAGCGAGCGACAGAGAGAGCGAGCGACAGAGAGAGCGAGCGACAGAGAGAGCGAGCGACAGAGAGAGCGAGCGACAGAGAGAGAGCGAGCGACAGAGAGAGAGCGACAGAGAGCGAGCGACAGAGAGAGCGAGCGACAGAGAGAGCGAGCGACAGAGAGAGCGAGCGACAGAGAGAGCGAGCGACAGAGAGAGAGCGAGCGACAGAGAGAGAGCGACAGAGAGCGAGCGACAGAGAGAGCGAGCGACAGAGAGAGCGAGCGACAGAGAGAGCGAGCGACAGAGAGAGAGCGACAGAGAGCGAGCGACAGAGAGAGCGAGCGACAGAGAGAGCGAGCGACAGAGAGAGAGCGAGCGACAGAGAGAGAGCGACAGAGAGCGAGCGACAGAGAGAGAGCGAGCGACAGAGAGAGAGCGAGCGAGAGACAGAGAGAGCGAGAGACAGAGTCAGAAGGAGAGCAAAAGACAGAGGCAGAGGGAGAGCGAAAGACAGAGGCAGCGAAAGCGAAAGACAGAGGAAGCGAGAGAGAGAGAAAGCAAGAGAGAGCGAGAGTGACAGAGAGAGCAATTGACAGACAAAGCGAGAGACAGGGAGAGCAAGAGACAGAGACAGACTGAGAGACAGACAGAAAAACAGAGTCAGAGTGCGAGAGAGAGAGACAGGGAGACTGAGAGACAGGGAGACTGAGAGACAGACAGAGAGAGAGAGAGAGACAGAGAGAGAGCGAGTGACAGAGAGAGCGAGCAACAGAGAGAGCGAGCGACAGAGAGCGAGAGACAGAGTCAGAGGGAGAGCAAAAGACAGAGGCAGAGGGAGAGCGAAAGACAGAGGCAGCGAAAGCGAAAGATAGAGGGAGCGAGCGAGAGAGAGAAAGCAAGAGAGAGTGAGAGTGACAGAGAGAGCAATTGACAGACAAAGTGAGAGACAGGGAGAGCAAGAGACAGAGAGAGACTGAGAGACAGACAGAAAAAGTCAGTGAGCGAGAGAGAGAGACAGGGAGACTGAGAGTCAGACAGAGAGAGCGAGACAGAGAGAGAAAGAGAGCGAGAAACAGGGAGAGATAGAGAGAGAGCGAGAGACTGAGACTGTGAAAGAAGAGAGAGCGAGAGCCTGAGCCTGCGAGAGTGAGAGAGAGATAACGAGAGACAGAGAGCATGAGTGAGTGAGAGAC